>NC_086448.1:839697323-839727323 GCF_028390025.1 Pseudophryne corroboree
TACAGAGGTCCATACACACACACTGACACTATACGGGGTTCCATGCACACACAGTAACACTATACAAGGGGTCCACACACACACACACACACACACACACACACACACTATACAGGGGTCCATACACACACATTGACACTGTACAGGGGTCCATACACACACACACACACACACTATACAGGGGTACACACACACACACACACACACACATACTATACAGGGTTCCATACACACACAGTAACACTATACAAGGGGTCCACACACACACACACACACACACACACACACTGACACTATACAGGGGTCCATACACACACACTGACATTATACAGGGGTCCATACACACACACTGACACTATACAGGGGTCCATACACACACACACACACTGACACTATACAGGGGTCCACACACACACACACACACACACACACACACACACACACACACACACATTGACACTGTACAGGGGTCCACACACACACACACACACACACACACACACACACACACACTATACAGGGGTCCACACACACACACACACACACACACACACACTATACAGGGGTCCACACACACACACACACACACACACACACACACACACACTATACAGGGGTCCACACACACACACACACACACACACACACTATACAGGGGTCCACACACACACACACACACACACACACACTATACAGGGGTCCACACACACACACACACACACACACACACACACTATACAGGGGTCCATACACACACACTAACACTATACAGGGGTCTATACACACACACACACACACACACACACACACACACACTCTGACTATACATGGGTCTCTACATACACACATACACTGACACTATGCAGGTGTCCATACACACACAATAACACTATACAGGGGTCCATACACACAGACACACACACACACTGATACTATACACACACACACACACACACACACACACACACACACACTAACACTATACAGGGGTCCATACACACACACACACACACACACACACACACACACACACACACACACAATAACACTATACAGGGGTCCATATACACACACACACACTATACAGGGGTCCATATACACACACACACACACACTGACACTATACAGGGGTCCATACACACACAATAACACTATACAGGGGTCCATATACACACACTATACAGGGGTCCATACACACACACTGACACTATACAGGGATCCATACGCACACACACACACATTGACACTGTACAGGGGTCCATACACACACACACACACACGGTAGATGCTAGAATCAAGTGGGCTAAGGGACCTTTTCCGTAAGGGGGAGGAGTTACGACGCACGCCGGCGGGGGGGAGAGGTGCACGGTTATAATGTGTGCTGGCGGGGGCAGGGGGTGGTGAGCGTCACCCCCTCACATGCTGTACGGTGCGTGTACCTGCTGCAGTCAGCCATTCAGAGCCAGTAAACTGCATCGGCCGCCCGGGAGGGAAATGTGATGTCTGCTGCTGATTGGGAGCCCGGGACCCGCGACCCGCGACCCGCGACCCGCCCACTGGTGACTGCACGCACTCACCAGCTCCAGCCTCCAGGGCATGCGTGCCGTCTCCTCCGGACCGCAGCGTGATCATCCTGACGGCGCATGGTGTTGTGCGGCACACCCGACGGGCGGCTCTTCCGCAAACTCCTGACTGGCAAGCCCCACCCCCCAACAGAAGTGGGCATGGCTAAATATGATAGTGACCCACCGGTGGAACCACCGGTTCCCAGGCAGGCCAGTCCGAGCCTGAGTATAGCAGCCTAAAAGGAAACAAATGTATCTTCATATTAATCCAGAATACTTGTGTGTCAGCGAGTGGACTCAGCTCATACTTTACAGACAATTACTAACGGGATGTAGTTCATATTTCAGCGGTCAGAATGCCGACGCCGGGATCCCGACCGCAGACAATGCCGACAGCAGGAATGCCGGCAAACAGGGGCTATTCCCACTCGTGGGGGTTCACAACACCCATAGAGTGGAAATAGAACCTGTGGAGAGAGCAGCGAACCACCGAGCTCACAGCGTGGCGAGCGTAGCAAGCCCGTAAGTGGCTTGGTTTTACTCGCCTTCCTGCCAGCATTCTGTCCTCCGGGATCCTATACCCAACGCTTACTAACAGCTGAGCTGAGCAGCTGGGATGTGAGTTCCTGCATCCATTCTTCTCACAGCCGGAGATGTGCTGCAAGGTCCTTATTGCATCCTGGGTAACGCCGGGTATCCCCGCTACTTTTTCATAATTGCTGCTATATTTGGGGGTGTTAGGGTATTTGTATTGATGTCACCCCTTACCTGGCACCATATAATGAATGACACCTATCTGAATGCATTTTGACCAAATAGAGGTATTTGCATGGCGTCTGCCTAGGTGTACCCCAAACATTGCACCCAGAAAGTGTTCCCGGACTTGGTGCAGTGTCTCTGCCCGAGCATGGCCCTCCTGTGAGAGCGGGTGAGCATCTCTGTACACAGCCACATTGGGCAAACATGCCCACGTTGGCACTGCCACCCCTCTGTTACCTCCCAGGAATGCCCACTATGGCTCATAGACTGTGCGCTCATTTCTGTGTGCTGCGTCTCTAGGGATGAGTCAGAGGCGGGCACTTTATCAGTTTTCACGCAGTTCCCAGTGGTTGGAGGACAGCACATGCATCGGAGACGCAGTGCTCACGCCCCTCCAAAGAGCGGCGGCATTGCCCACAGTACCCTGTAATGATGCTGCTAGTGTTTGTGGGTGGTGATGGGGGCATTGTAGAAATGGGGGGGGGTCGATGTCGCTGTGGATCTGATGCCTCATCTTTGGATGCAGGCCGGGGATCTGAGCAGTCAGCGGTGGTTGTGAGCATACACACCCAGATCCGCTGCGACCGGATGATCCAGATTATTTCGAGTAGGAATAGGCCTGTTAATATGTAGTGTGATATCAAGATTCTGATCGATGTATCAATACACTAATCAATGTATGACACCAGTTCACTTTCTTTGCAGGTCAAATAGTAGAAACTTAATTGACCTGCTGGTATTCGATTATAGCCCACTCCACGTCAGACTGGGCATAACTGCAAATGGTATTGGATTGATAAATAACATGCATTTTCTAATGCTGTAGGTAGAAGTCTTTGTGACAAGTTATTCAAAGGTCTGTGCTATGTGGAAAGGTGACAAGCATCACTGCTCTTCAGAGGAAGATAATTACCCTAGGATCTGGTATGGGACAATTATCAGAGCCTGGAATCTGTAAATAAAAGCAACAAGGGTCAGGCCTGCAATTCAGGGATGATCTGTTAACATTTTCCTTCCTGGACTATGTCTCTCAGAACAGGCCGTTTGTTTACACAAGAACCATGGCCAGAGCTTCAAAGGCTATTAGAAGATAAGGCCATTCGCCCCTGACAGAGTGGCTGGGAAGCCCAGCATGAGTTGACACTCAATACCTTTCCTGCTTTGGAAGGGTTAAAAGGAACCCTAAAGAGGGGGGCTGAGGGGGGGAGTGCAGCCTGGGTTTTAAGTATGAGAAACAGGCTGGAAAGCGGTCATTCTGCATGAGGCTATCAAAGGATACAGATGATCCATAAGTCACCAACGGGAGGTCTCATTCCATAACTATTGGACCCAAAGAGACTGGATTGGTTTGTTTATTTCCCTGTTTTTTTTTTTTTTTTTTTTTAAATTGTATTTACCTGTGTGACTTTCCAACTATTATATTATTGTAAGTTATTTTTTCTGTAATAATAAGCTTTGACGTTTTGACTTGGATTAAAAATCTAATCTTAGTTCTGGTTGTCTGTGCTTTCCAACCCAAAGTCTCGAGAGGTTCAGGCTACCTAATCTTTAGGTATTAATAATTTTGTGTGCGCGTGAGAGCAGAAGCTCGACCTGGGCGTGGTTCCTCATAGTCGCTTAGTCTGACTGGCGCAGCGTCTGGTACTTCTGCTGGTGGCAGTTACCACGCGGATTTACCACACACACTGAGGTAATCAGTAAGGTGTCATGGAGAGTGTTCTCAGATTGGCATATCTGGAGAATCGCTGCGCCGGAATTGTGACACCCAGCACCGATCTGCACTGCGTCCACATCGGAATCAGTCCCTTGCGCACCACAGATAGTTGGGACGCATGCTCGGCGCATATGACATCACCACCGCGTCCACCTCAGGACCATTATATCTTAGATTAATCATCCAAGTGAGAGGATAAAACACGGGTGAGCTATCTGCAGTGCGATGAGACTGGTGACGCCGCGGCACAGACCGGCCCTTCCCTCCCTACTCATCACTCAGGCCTCGCTGTACGTCCCACCTTCTATATTGTCACTGACGGTTCAGAATTACAACCAAGGCTCGTTATATGGAAATGATTTGATGCTTAACGAGAAGCTTTATGTAGAATAACTACAGTTGGATTTGTACAATGAAGTATTGTTTATGTGCATGATACAGTAAGTGATTCTGCATTGCAGAGACCCCAGGGGATCAGGCCTAAGGCAGCAGGTTAAAGATGCATGTTATGCAGCTGGACATAGCATGGTGGGTGGCTTCACCCCAGGAAAGATGACCAGGTGGGAGGGCTGCAGTCTGGCTTCCGTCTCCCTCTCCTGTTGCCGGCTGCACAGTCTCTCCTGCGGGTTCTGCATCTCTCACCTGGGGAAATAGAGAACAGTAATATTCCTAATGAATCATTGTATAGCCACATACCGCACAGTATACGTGTTTAGTTAAGCGCAGATTCATTATCTCTTCGTTGCTCAAAACCCAAGCAAACAAATCTCCTCGTACTGTAGGTCTCAGGTCAGATTTCCTCCTGTATAACCCCAGCCCCCATACATAGACTAAGAGGTCAGAGCCCGAGAGAGGGGCAAATTCTATAGGGGTAGGGTTTGAAATGACGGTGCTCGGGATGCCGGCAGTCAGAATACCAACCGCAGCGTCTGATGTTCAGAATCCCGACGGCAGCATAGCAATGTTCAGAATCTCGACATGGGAAGGTAAGTACACCTACCTTCCCCCAATGTCCCCCTAACCCTAATTTACAGCAGCCAAAACCTAGTCCACCAACCCACCCATGCTGCTTAACCCCAACCCTTCCCGGTGGTGCCTAAATCTAACTCCCCTCTCCGAGCCTAAACCCAACCCTCCCCGGGGATATTCCCAGACACGCTGCCAACATGAGAACCCCAGATACACAGCTCTGGCTGCCCCCCCCCCCCCCCATTCTCCGCAGCCTAAACCTAACGCCCCCCCCCCCCCCCTCCCCACGGCCTACAACTAACCCCCCTCCCCCACAGCCTAACCTTAATCCTCCCTGGTGGTGCCTAAACCTAACCCCACCTCCCCACAACCTAAACCTAACCTCCACCTCCCCCCGCGGTTTACCTGTCAGGCAGGCCTGCAGACGCTAGTTGGGATCCCTGTGGTTGGGATTACGAAGCCGGCCTTGTGACCCTATTCAGGATGCTGGTGTCGGCATTCCGAGTAGTGTCGGGATTTTGGTGTCGGGATTTGGACTTTCGGTATCCCGACCGGATCCCATTCTGTAGCTCTTTTATCTATTAGATGCGAATGATGTTCCGGAACATAATTCTACCTCACACCTACATGGTGGAGTTTCTTCGCTCCCACAGAGGAGCCGGTGGCCCGGTGGTACCGTATATATGGCAAATATACACAAGAACCCCAAATTGCCAACTGGACAGTCTGCAGATGAATCTATATAATCAGTAAATTACCAGCTCCCGTAAATTAGTACTGAAGTAGACCTGGACGCAGACACAGTTACACCTGTCAGGGCGCGTGCCTCGTGCCTCTTATCCACCCTTATCTCACTGACTGCATTCCTCTGCTGAAGTTGGCAGTGTCAGAGACAGAGTAATAATGGGGCAGGTGGAGCTCGGGCTCCAGGCCTTTACATAAATAGGCCCATCTCCATGGCAGCTGATGATGATGTGACTCCACCGGCTGGACACACAGTCGGTCATAAATCATAATTAATTAATGAAATAGTTTTTCTGGTTTTCTCACAAGATGATGCATTTTTTTTAATTTTCTATGCAATAACAATAAGACATAGGGGCTGACGGGGTGGCCGCACCCACATGGCATTGGCCACACCCACACGGCACTGACCACACACCTACATCGTACTGGTCACAACCACATAGTAAGGTCACAGCTACTCCCCATCTCAGTATAGGCCCTTGAACATTTTCAGCCCCTGGCCCATGTGGCCCTTAATCCCAGCCCCGGGTGCTGTATAAATAAAGGATAATAAAATGTGATAATAGAAATAATATGAATAAAAATAATGTCATTTTCCCCCACATTTATCACACTGGCCACACACTGCAATGCTGAGGTTGCCCATATTGAGCAACTATTCATATCTCAATGTCCTCAGATCACGGTTATCAGCCTTTATGTGCAATTATCGGCTACTGACTGGACAGGCCCGAGCCATGCTGGGAGTTATCCGGCCACTTGCTCAGAGGGACCAAAGCGGCAACTTTCATCTGTCCCACCGCCTCCGTGAGGCTTGTTACACAGTAATTCTGTCCTGCACTCACACATCGGGCCTATTTATCAAACACTGGGGTCTATGTACTAAGCCTGCAGCATGGCAATAAGGAGCTGATTGGGTCTGGCCATCCGTTAGATTTGAAGGCGAAAAATGTGGAAAAGAGGTGGGGACAAAACTCGAGAGGTAGGGGAAAAGGGGGGGACAAAATGGTGGAAGGGGAGGGACAAAAGGGCGGGGGGTAAGGAAATGGGGTGGGGACAAAAGGGCAGGAGGTGTGGGTAAGGGGAGGGGACAAAAAGGTTAGAGGTAAGGAAAAGGGGCGGGGGCAAAAGGGTGAGAGGTGGGACAAAAGGGCGGGTGGTAAAAAAAAGAAGTGGGGAGAAAAGGGTTGTAGGTGGGGGAAAGGGGTGGAGATAAAATAATAAGAGGTGGGGGAATGGGGTTGGAACAAAAGGGCAGGAAGTAAAGAAAGTGGGTGGGGACAAAAGGGCGGGAGGTGAGGGAAAGGGGCGGGGATAACAGGGCTGAAGGTAAGGAAAGCGTTGGAGGTGGGGGAAAGGGAAGGGACAAAAAGGTGGGTGGCTCTGTATATTTCATGTGTACTGGGCCCGATAATTGCTGGTGAAGCCCTGAGACATAGCCTGTGCAGCGTGCTTAGAGACAGCAGGGGACCTCATTGAGGTAACTAACCTACTTAAGTAACTCTTATGGATCTGGTGCCCTATTTTTGCACCAACAGAAATTAGAGATGGGATGACTCTGCATTATAATAATGTTATTACAGATCCGGGATCTGATCTCTTATTACTGCAGACATTGGAGCAGTGCAGTCCTAGTAACGTAATCTCAGCTCCACACTCAGAGCCGGCCTTAGGCATAGGCAAACTAGGCAAATGCCTAGGGCATTTGGAATGCTTAGGGGCACCAGCAGCTTCTGCTGATTAAAATGATATGTGGCATGCCTATATTCTGTGTGTATTTCTGAAAATCACTGTAATGTAGCATTTCGTATGCAGATACAGCCGCAGTCGCACACAGTATATAGGCATGCCGCATATCATTTTAACCAGCAGAAGCTGCTTGTGCATCCTAGCCACATAGTAATGCAAATAAGATACATTTTCATAAACTAAAGGCGCCCGACGTTAGCAGAGCTGCCAGCTGACTCATGCCAGGCATCTCCTGCAGAACTAGCAGCGGTGCTAGGGGGCACCAGCCAAAATCTTGCCTAGGGCATCATATTGGTTAGGGCCGGCTCTGTCCACACTGCCCAACAGAAACCCCAGCCCCTGGTCATCAAGCAGGGCTGTTTCTAGCCAATTTGGCTCCCAGTGCGAGATTTAAAAATGCGCCTCCCCCGTGACATAAAAAAAATGTGCCCCCCCCCCCCCCCCCCCCCACACACCTAGATTAAAAAAAAACAACTTGAGCGCGCACCCGACAAGGGGGCGTGACCTCATCTAAATGGGTGTGGCCTCGTCTGAAAAGACTACCTCACAATCCAGCTTTTGACCCTACTCCAACAGATCACGACCACCACAGGAAAAAAAAATTCTACCATATTAAGCCCCACACAGTAATGCCCCCTGCACCATATTATGCCACACACCGCAATGCCCTTGATACATTAAATCCCCACACTACGGCAGGCAAGAGTCCCCATTTCACACATTACGGCAGGTGTCCCCATTTTACACATTGAGAGAGAGAGAATACTTACAGAGGCGATTACCGCTCTTCGGCCCGCCTCACCAGTCGCTCCTCGCACCGGCCTTTCCCTCTTCATAACTTGGATCCCCCTCTGTACTCCGCTGGGGGGGGGGGGGAGTTTCGCGGAGAGATGGGGTTGCGTCGTGACGTAACGATGCAACCGCGTCATTCCGTGAAACTCCGCCCCCTGAGCGGGTTACTCGGGGAGAAATAGGAGAGGGAAGCAGGGAGCCACAGTTAGTGCCGCGGCGGGGGCCCAGTGCGGTTGCACTGCTCGCCTGCCCCAAGAAACGGCCCTGTCATCAAGACAGGTCCATGTGGAGGCACTGAGATGAGTAGACAGTAGACCTGCAAGTAACATATGTCCTACACCCAGGATTACCACTGATAATGCAAATGATTCTGGACATTAAAGAGTTACTGCTAAAAAACAGAATAAGTTTCACACAATAATATATCTGTACCAATAACACAGCAGCGCGATACATCCCATACAGCGCACCCTATACAGCACATCATATACAGCACATCCTATACTGCATATCCCATATAGCATATCCCATACAGCACATCCTATACAGCACATCCCATACAGCACATCCTATACAGCACATCCTATACAGCACATCCCATACAGCACATCCTATACAGCACATCCTATACAGCACATCCCATACAGCACATCCTATACAGCACATCTTATACATCACATCATATACAGCACATCCCATACAGCACATCCTATACAGCACATCTTATACATCACATCATATACAGCACATCCTATACAGCACATCATATACAGCACATCCTATACAGCTCATCATATACAGCACATCCTATACAGCACATCATATACAGCACATCTTATACAGCACATCCTATACAGCACATCCCATACAGCACATCCTATACAGCACATCTTATACATCACATCATATACAGCACATCATATACAGCACATCCCATACAGCACATCCTATACAGCACATCCTATACAGCACATCTTATACATCACATCCTATACAGCACATCTTATACAGCACATCCCATACATCACATCATATACAGCGCATCCTATACATCACATCCTATACAGCACATCCCATACAGCATATCCTATACAGCACATCCTATACAGCACATCCTATACATCACATCATATACAGCGCATCCTATACATCACATCCTATACAGCACATCCCATACAGCATATCCTATACAGCACATCCTATACAGCACATCCTATACATCACATCTTATACAGCACATCATATACAGCACATCCTATACAGCGCATCCCATACATCGCATTATATACAGCACATCCCATACAGCACATCCCATACAGCACATCCTATACATCGCATTATATACAGCACATCCCATACAGCACATCCCATACAGCACATCCTATACAGCACATCTTATACAGCACATCATATACAGCACATCCTATACAGCACATCCTATACAGCACATCCCATACAGCACATCCTATACAGCACATCTTATACATCACATCATATACAGCACATCATATACAGCACATCCCATACAGCACATCCTATACAGCACATCCCATACAGCACATCCCATACAGCACATCCTATACAGCACATCTTATACATCACATCCTATACAGCACATCCTATACAGCACATCCTATACATCACATCATATACAGCACATCCCATACAGCATATCCTATACAGCACATCCTATACAGCACATCCTATACATCACATCTTATACATCACATCCTATACAGCACATCTTATACAGCACATCCCATACAGCACATCCTATACAGCGCATCCTATACATCACATCCTATACAGCACATCCCATACAGCATATCCTATACAGCACATCCTATACAGCACATCCTATACATCACATCTTATACAGCACATCCCATACAGCACATCCTATACATCGCATCATATACAGCACATCCTATACAGCGCATCCTATACATCGCATTATATACAGCACATCCCATACAGCACATCCTATACAGCACATCCCATACAGCACATCCTATACAGCACATCTTATACAGCACATCTTATACAGCACATCCCATACAGCACATCCTATACAGCACATCTTATACAGCACATCTTATACAGCACATCCCATACAGCACATCCTATACAGCACATCTTATACAGCACATCTTATACAGCACATCCTATACAGCACATCTTATACAGCACATCCTATACAGCACATCCTATACAGCGCATCCCAAACAGCACATCATATACATCGCATTATATACAGCACATCCCATACAGCACATCCTATACAGCACATCCTATACATTGCATTATATACAGCACATCCCATACAGCACATCCTATACAGCACATGCTATACAGCACATCTTATACAGCACATCCCATACAGCACATCCTATACAGCACATCTTATACAGCACATCCTATACAGCATATCCTATACAGCACATCTTATACAGCACATCCTATACAGCACATCCTATACAGCACATCTTTTACAGCACATCCCATACAGCACATCCTATACAACACATCCCATACAGCACATCCCATACAGCACATCCCATACAGCACATCCTATACAGCACATCCTATACATCACATCATATACAGCGCATCCTATACAGCGCATCCTATACAGCACTTCCCATACAGCACATCCTATACAGCACATCCTATACAGCACATCCTATACATCGCATCATATACAGCACATCCCATACAGCACATCCTATACAGCACATCCTATACAGCACATCCTATACAGCACATCTTATACAGCACATCTTATACATCACATCATATACAGCACATCATATACAGCACATCCCATACAGCACATCCTATACAGCACATCCCATACAGCACATCCCATACAGCACATCCTATACAGCACATCTTATACATCACATCCTATACAGCACATCCTATACAGCACATCCTATACATCACATCATATACAGCACATCCCATACAGCATATCCTATACAGCACATCCTATACAGCACATCCTATACATCACATCTTATACATCACATCCTATACAGCACATCTTATACAGCACATCCCATACAGCACATCCTATACAGCGCATCCTATACATCACATCCTATACAGCACATCCCATACAGCATATCCTATACAGCACATCCTATACAGCACATCCTATACATCACATCTTATACAGCACATCCCATACAGCACATCCTATACATCGCATCATATACAGCACATCCTATACAGCGCATCCTATACATCGCATTATATACAGCACATCCCATACAGCACATCCTATACAGCACATCCCATACAGCACATCCTATACAGCACATCTTATACAGCACATCTTATACAGCACATCCCATACAGCACATCCTATACAGCACATCTTATACAGCACATCTTATACAGCACATCCCATACAGCACATCCTATACAGCACATCTTATACAGCACATCTTATACAGCACATCCTATACAGCACATCTTATACAGCACATCCTATACAGCACATCCTATACAGCGCATCCCAAACAGCACATCATATACATCGCATTATATACAGCACATCCCATACAGCACATCCTATACAGCACATCCTATACATTGCATTATATACAGCACATCCCATACAGCACATCCTATACAGCACATGCTATACAGCACATCTTATACAGCACATCCCATACAGCACATCCTATACAGCACATCTTATACAGCACATCCTATACAGCATATCCTATACAGCACATCTTATACAGCACATCCTATACAGCACATCCTATACAGCACATCTTTTACAGCACATCCCATACAGCACATCCTATACAACACATCCCATACAGCACATCCCATACAGCACATCCCATACAGCACATCCTATACAGCACATCCTATACATCACATCATATACAGCGCATCCTATACAGCGCATCCTATACAGCACTTCCCATACAGCACATCCTATACAGCACATCCTATACAGCACATCCTATACATCGCATCATATACAGCACATCCCATACAGCACATCCTATACAGCACATCCTATACAGCACATCCTATACAGCACATCTTATACAGCACATCCTATACAGCACATCCTATACAGCACATCCTATACAGCGCATCCTATACAGCACATCTTATACATCACATCCTATACAGCACATCCTATACAGCACATCCCATACAGCACATCCTATACAACACATCCTATACAGCACTTCCCATACAGCACATCATATACAGCACATCCTATACAGCACATCATATACAGCACATCATATACAGCACATGATCATATACAGCACATCCAATACATCACATCCCATACAGCACATCCTATACAGCACATCCCATACAGCACATCCCATACAGCACATCCTATACAGCACATCATATACAGCACATCATATACAGCACATCCTATACAGCACATCCTATACAGCACATCATATACAGCACATCCCATACAGCACATCCTATACAGCACATCCCATACATCACATCCCATACAGCACATCCTATACAGCACATCCCATACAGCACATCCCATACAGCACATCCTATACAGCACATCTTATACAGCACATCCTATACAGCACATCCTATACATCACATCATATACAGCACATCCCATACAGCACATCTTATACAGCACATCCTATACAGCACATCATATACAGCACATCCCATACAGCACATCCCATACAGCACATCTTATACAGCACATCCTATACAGCACATCATATACAGCACATCCCATACAGCACATCCCATACAGCACATCTTATACAGCACATCCTATACAGCACATCATATACAGCACATCCCATACAGCACATCTTATACAGCACATCCTATACAGCACATCATATACAGCACATCCCATACAGCACATCTTATACAGCACATCCTATACAGCACATCATATACAGCACATCCCATACAGCACATCCTATACAGCACATCTTATACAGCACATCCTATACAGCACATCCTATACATCACATCATATACAGCACATCCCATACAGCACATCTTATACAGCACATCCTATACAGCACATCATATACAGCACATCCCATACTGCACATCTTATACAGCACATCCTATACAGCACATCCTATACATCACATCATATACAGCACATCCCATACAGCACATCTTATACAGCACATCCTATACAGCACATCATATACAGCACATCCCATACAGCACATCCTATACAGCACATCCCATACAGCACATCCTATATAGCGCATCCCATACAGCATATCCCATACAGTACATCTTATACAGCACATCCTATACAGCACATCCTATACAGCACAACCCATACAGTACATCCCATACATCACATCCTATACAGCACATCCTATACAGCACATCCTATACAGCACATCCTATACAGCACATCCCATACAGCACATCCTATACAGCACATCCCATACAGCACATCCTATACAGCACATCCCATACATCACATCTTATACAGCACATCCTATACAGCACATCATATACATCACATCCCATACAGCACATCTTATACAGCACATCCTATACAGCACATCCTATACAGCACATCATATACAGCACATGATCCTATACAGCACATCATATACATCACATCTTATACAGCACATCCTATACAGCAATTCCTATACAGCACATCCTATACAGCACATCCCATTAGAGATGAGCGGGTTCGGTTTCTCTGAATCCGAACCCGCCAGAACTTCATGTTTTTTTTCACGGGTCCGAGCGACTCGGATCTTCCCGCCTTGCTCGGTTAACCCGAGCGCGCCCGAACGTCATCATGACGCTGTCGGATTCTCGCGAGGCTCGGATTCTATCGCGAGACTCGGATTCTATATAAGGAGCCGCGCGTCGCCGCCATTTTCACACGTGCATTGAGATTGATAGGGAGAGGACGTGGCTGGCGTCCTCTCCGTTTAGAATTAGAATAGATTAGAGAGACACTTGATTTACTAATTTTGGGGAGCATTAGGAGTACTCAGTAGTGTACAGTGCAGAGTTTTGCTGATAGTGACCAGTGACCACCACTTTTATTTATAATCCGTTCTCTGCCTGAAAAAAGCGATACACAGCACACAGTGACTCAGTCACATACCATATCTGTGTGCACTGCTCAGGCTCAGGCCAGTGTGCTGCATCATCTATTATCTATATATAATATTATATATATCTGTCTGACTGCTCAGCTCACACAGCTTATAATTGTGGGGGAGACTGGGGAGCACTACTGCAGTGCCAGTTATAGGTTATAGCAGGAGCCAGGAGTACATAATATAATCCGTTCTCTGCCTGAAAAAAGCGATACACAGCACACAGTGACTCAGTCACATACCATATCTGTGTGCACTGCTCAGGCTCAGGCCAGTGTGCTGCATCATCTATTATCTATATATAATATTATATATATATATCTGTCTGACTGCTCAGCTCACACAGCTTATAATTGTGGGGGAGACTGGGGAGCACTACTGCAGTGCCAGTTATAGGTTATAGCAGGAGCCAGGAGTACATAATATATTATATAGTGAGTGACCACCAGACACACAGTGCAGTTTATTTAATATATCCGTTCTCTGCCTGAAAAAAGCGATACACACAGTGACTCAGTCAGTCACATACCATATCTGTGTGCACTGCTCAGGCTCAGGCCAGTGTGCTGCATCATCTATATATATTATATATCTGTCTGACTGCTCAGCTCACACAGCTTATAATTGTGGGGGAGACTGGGGAGCACTACTGCAGTGCCAGTTATAGGTTATAGCAGGAGCCAGGAGTACATAATATTATATTAAAATTAAACAGTGCACACTTTTGCTGCAGGAGTGCCACTGCCAGTGTGACTAGTGACCAGTGACCTGACCACCAGTATATAATATTAGTAGTATACTATCTCTTTATCAACCAGTCTATATTAGCAGCAGACACAGTACAGTGCGGTAGTTCACGGCTGTGGCTACCTCTGTGTCGGCACTCGGCAGCCCGTCCATAATTGTATATACCACCTAACCGTGGTTTTTTTTTCTTTCTTTATACATACATACTAGTTACGAGTATACTATCTCTTTATCAACCAGTCTATATATTAGCAGCAGACACAGTACAGTGCGGTAGTTCACGGCTGTGGCTACCTCTGTGTCGGCACTCGGCAGCCCGTCCATAATTGTATATACCACCTAACCGTGGTTTTTTTTTCTTTCTTTATACATACATACTAGTTACGAGTATACTATCTCTTTATCAACCAGTCTATATATTAGCAGCAGACACAGTACAGTGCGGTAGTTCACGGCTGTGGCTACCTCTGTGTCGGCACTCGGCAGCCCGTCCATAATTGTATATACCACCTAACCGTGGTTTTTTTTTTCTTTCTTTATACATACATACTAGTTACGAGTATACTATCTCTTTATCAACCAGTCTATATATTAGCAGCAGACACAGTACAGTGCGGTAGTTCACGGCTGTGGCTACCTCTGTGTCGGCACTCGGCAGCCCGTCCATAATTGTATATACCACCTAACCGTGTTTTTTTTTTCTTTCTTTATACATACATACTAGTTACGAGTATACTATCTCTTTATCAACCAGTCTATATATTAGCAGCAGACACAGTACAGTGCGGTAGTTCACGGCTGTGGCTACCTCTGTGTCGGCACTCGGCAGCCCGTCCATAATTGTATATACCACCTAACCGTGGTTTTTTTTTCTTTCTTTATACATACATACTAGTTACGAGTATACTATCTCTTTATCAACCAGTCTATATATTAGCAGCAGACACAGTACAGTGCGGTAGTTCACGGCTGTGGCTACCTCTGTGTCGGCACTCGGCAGCCCGTCCATAATTGTATATACCACCTAACCGTGTTTTTTTTTTCTTTCTTTATACATACATACTAGTTACGAGTATACTATCTCTTTATCAACCAGTCTATATATTAGCAGCAGACACAGTACAGTGCGGTAGTTCGCGGCTGTGGCTACCTCTGTGTCGGCACTCGGCAGCCCGTCCATAATTGTATATACCACCTAACCGTGGTTTTTTTTTCTTTCTTTATACATACATACTAGTTACGAGTATACTATCTCTTTATCAACCAGTCTATATATTAGCAGCAGACACAGTACAGTGCGGTAGTTCACGGCTGTGGCTACCTCTGTGTCGGCACTCGGCAGCCCGTCCATAATTGTATATACCACCTAACCGTGTTTTTTTTTTCTTTCTTTATACATACATACTAGTTACGAGTATACTATCTCTTTATCAACCAGTCTATATATTAGCAGCAGACACAGTACAGTGCGGTAGTTCACGGCTGTGGCTACCTCTGTGTCGGCACTCGGCAGCCCGTCCATAATTGTATATACCACCTAACCGTGGTTTTTTTTTCTTTCTTTATACATACATACTAGTTACGAGTATACTATCTCTTTATCAACCAGTCTATATATTAGCAGCAGACACAGTACAGTGCGGTAGTTCACGGCTGTGGCTACCTCTGTGTCGGCACTCGGCAGCCCGTCCATAATTGTATATACCACCTAACCGTGGTTTTTTTTTCTTTCTTTATACATACATACTAGTTACGAGTATACTATCTCTTTATCAACCAGTCTATATATTAGCAGCAGACACAGTACAGTGCGGTAGTTCACGGCTGTGGCTACCTCTGTGTCGGCACTCGGCAGCCCGTCCATAATTGTATATACCACCTAACCGTGGTTTTTTTTTCTTTCTTTATACATACATACTAGTTACGAGTATACTATCTCTTTATCAACCAGTCTATATATTAGCAGCAGACACAGTACAGTGCGGTAGTTCACGGCTGTGGCTACCTCTGTGTCGGCACTCGGCAGCCCGTCCATAATTGTATATACCACCTAACCGTGGTTTTTTTTTCTTTCTTTATACATACATACTAGTTACGAGTATACTATCTCTTTATCAACCAGTCTATATATTAGCAGCAGACACAGTACAGTGCGGTAGTTCACGGCTGTGGCTACCTCTGTGTCGGCACTCGGCAGCCCGTCCATAATTGTATATACCACCTAACCGTGGTTTTTTTTTCTTTCTTTATACATACATACTAGTTACGAGTATACTATCTCTTTATCAACCAGTCTATATATTAGCAGCAGACACAGTACAGTGCGGTAGTTCACGGCTGTGGCTACCTCTGTGTCGGCACTCGGCAGCCCGTCCATAATTGTATATACCACCTAACCGTGGTTTTTTTTTCTTTCTTTATACATACATACTAGTTACGAGTATACTATCTCTTTATCAACCAGTCTATATATTAGCAGCAGACACAGTACAGTGCGGTAGTTCACGGCTGTGGCTACCTCTGTGTCGGCACTCGGCAGCCCGTCCATAATTGTATATACCACCTAACCGTGGTTTTTTTTTCTTTCTTTATACATACATACTAGTTACGAGTATACTATCTCTTTATCAACCAGTCTATATATTAGCAGCAGACACAGTACAGTGCGGTAGTTCACGGCTGTGGCTACCTCTGTGTCGGCACTCGGCAGCCCGTCCATAATTGTATATACCACCTAACCGTGGTTTTTTTTTCTTTCTTTATACATACATACTAGTTACGAGTATACTATCTCTTTATCAACCAGTCTATATATTAGCAGCAGACACAGTACAGTGCGGTAGTTCACGGCTGTGGCTACCTCTGTGTCGGCACTCGGCAGCCCGTCCATAATTGTATATACCACCTAACCGTGGTTTTTTTTTCTTTCTTTATACATACATACTAGTTACGAGTATACTATCTCTTTATCAACCAGTCTATATATTAGCAGCAGACACAGTACAGTGCGGTAGTTCACGGCTGTGGCTACCTCTGTGTCGGCACTCGGCAGCCCGTCCATAATTGTATACTAGTATCCAATCCATCCATCTCCATTGTTTACCTGAGGTGCCTTTTAGTTGTGCCTATTAAAATATGGAGAACAAAAATGTTGAGGTTCCAAAATTAGGGAAAGATCAAGATCCACTTCCACCTCGTGCTGAAGCTGCTGCCACTAGTCATGGCCGAGACGATGAAATGCCAGCAACGTCGTCTGCCAAGGCCGATGCCCAATGGCATAGTACAGAGCATGTCAAAACCAAAACACCAAATATCAGTAAAAAAAGGACTCCAAAACCTAAAATAAAATTGTCGGAGGAGAAGCGTAAACTTGCCAATATGCCATTTACCACACGGAGTGGCAAGGAACGGCTGAGGCCCTGGCCTATGTTCATGGCTAGTGGTTCAGCTTCACATGAGGATGGAAGCACTCAGCCTCTCGCTAGAAAACTGAAAAGACTCAAGCTGGCAAAAGCACCGCAAAGAACTGTGCGTTCTTTGAAATCCCAAATCCACAAGGAGAGTCCAATTGTGTCGGTTGCGATGCCTGACCTTCCCAACACTGGACGTGAAGAGCATGCGCCTTCCACCATTTGCACGCCCCCTGCAAGTGCTGGAAGGAGCACCCGCAGTCCAGTTCCTGATAGTCAGATTGAAGATGTCAGTGTTGAAGTACACCAGGATGAGGAGGATATGGGTGTTGCTGGCGCTGGGGAGGAAATTGACCAGGAGGATTCTGATGGTGAGGTGGTTTGTTTAAGTCAGGCACCCGGGGAGACACCTGTTGTCCGTGGGAGGAATATGGCCGTTGACATGCCAGGTGAAAATACCAAAAAAATCAGCTCTTCGGTGTGGAGGTATTTCACCAGAAATGCGGACAACAGGTGTCAAGCCGTGTGTTCCCTTTGTCAAGCTGTAATAAGTAGGGGTAAGGACGTTAACCACCTCGGAACATCCTCCCTTATACGTCACCTGCAGCGCATTCATAATAAGTCAGTGACAAGTTCAAAAACTTTGGGTGACAGCGGAAGCAGTCCACTGACCAGTAAATCCCTTCCTCTTGTAACCAAGCTCACGCAAACCACCCCACCAACTCCCTCAGTGTCAATTTCCTCCTTCCCCAGGAATGCCAATAGTCCTGCAGGCCATGTCACTGGCAATTCTGACGAGTCCTCTCCTGCCTGGGATTCCTCCGATGCATCCTTGCGTGTAACGCCTACTGCTGCTGGCGCTGCTGTTGTTGCCGCTGGGAGTCGATGGTCATCCCAGAGGGGAAGTCGTAAGCCCACTTGTACTACTTCCAGTAAGCAATTGACTGTTCAACAGTCCTTTGCGAGGAAGATGAAATATCACAGCAGTCATCCTACTGCAAAGCGGATAACTGAGTCCTTGACAACTATGTTGGTGTTAGACGTGCGTCCGGTATCCGCCGTTAGTTCACAGGGAACTAGACAATTTATTGAGGCAGTGTGCCCCCGTTACCAAATACCATCTAGGTTCCACTTCTCTAGGCAGGCGATACCGAGAATGTACACGGACGTCAGAAAAAGACTCACCAGTGTCCTAAAAAATGCAGTTGTACCCAATGTCCACTTAACCACGGACATGTGGACAAGTGGAGCAGGGCAGGGTCAGGACTATATGACTGTGACAGCCCACTGGGTAGATGTATGGACTCCCGCCGCAAGAACAGCAGCGGCGGCACCAGTAGCAGCATCTCGCAAACGCCAACTCTTTCCTAGGCAGGCTACGCTTTGTATCACCGCTTTCCAGAATACGCACACAGCTGAAAACCTCTTACGGCAACTGAGGAAGATCATCGCGGAATGGCTTACCCCAATTGGACTCTCCTGTGGATTTGTGGCATCGGACAACGCCAGCAATATTGTGTGTGCATTAAATATGGGCAAATTCCAGCACGTCCCATGTTTTGCACATACCTTGAATTTGGTGGTGCAGAATTTTTTAAAAAACGACAGGGGCGTGCAAGAGATGCTGTCGGTGGCCAGAAAAATTGCGGGACACTTTCGGCGTACAGGCACCACGTACAGAAGACTGGAGCACCACCAAAAACTACTGAACCTGCCCTGCCATCATCTGAAGCAAGAAGTGGTAACGAGGTGGAATTCAACCCTCTATATGCTTCAGAGGTTGGAGGAGCAGCAAAAGGCCATTCAAGCCTATACAATTGAGCACGATATAGTAGGTGGAATGCACCTGTCTCAAGTGCAGTGGAGAATGATTTCAACGTTGTGCAAGGTTCTGATGCCCTTTGAACTTGCCACACGTGAAGTCAGTTCAGACACTGCCAGCCTGAGTCAGGTCATTCCCCTCATCAGGCTTTTGCAGAAGAAGCTGGAGGCATTGAAGAAGGAGCTAAAAGGGAGCGATTCCGCTAGGCATGTGGGACTTGTGGATGCAGCCCTTAATTCGCTTAACAAGGATTCACGGGTGGTCAATCTGTTGAAATCAGAGCACTACATTTTGGCCACCGTGCTCGATCCTAGATTTAAAGCCTACCTTGGATCTCTCTTTCCGGCAGACACAGGTCTGCTGGGGTTGAAAGACCTGCTGGTGACAAAATTGTCAAGTCAAGCGGAACGCGACCTGTCAACATCTCCTCCTTCACATTCTCCCGCAACTGGGGGTGCGAGGAAAAGGCTCAGAATTCCGAGCCCACCCGCTGGCGGTGATGCAGGGCAGTCTGGAGCGACTGCTGATGCTGACATCTGGTCCGGACTGAAGGACCTGACAACGATTACGGACATGTCGTCTACTGTCACTGCATATGATTCTCTCAACATTGATAGAATGGTGGAGGATTATATGAGTGACCGCATCCAAGTAGGCACGTCACACAGTCCGTACTTATACTGGCAGGAAAAAGAGGCAATTTGGAGGCCCTTGCACAAACTGGCTTTATTCTACCTAAGTTGCCCTCCCACAAGTGTGTACTCCGAAAGAGTGTTTAGTGCCGCCGCTCACCTTGTCAGCAATCGGCGTACGAGGTTACATCCAGAAAATGTGGAGAAGATGATGTTCATTAAAATGAATTATAATCAATTCCTCCGCGGAGACATTGACCAGCAGCAATTGCCTCCACAAAGTACACAGGGAGCTGAGATGGTGGATTCCAGTGGGGACGAATTGATAATCTGTGAGGAGGGGGATGTACACGGTGATATATCGGAGGGTGAAGATGAGGTGGACATCTTGCCTCTGTAGAGCCAGTTTGTGCAAGGAGAGATTAATTGCTTCTTTTTTGGGGGGGGTCCAAACCAACCCGTCATATCAGTCACAGTCGTGTGGCAGACCCTGTCACTGAAATGATGGGTTGGTTAAAGTGTGCATGTCCTGTTTTGTTTATACAACATAAGGGTGGGTGGGAGGGCCCAAGGACAATTCCATCTTGCACCTCTTTTTTCTTTTCTTTTTCTTTGCATCATGTGCTGATTGGGGAGGGTTTTTTGGAAGGGACATCCTGCGTGACACTGCAGTGCCACTCCTAGATGGGCCCGGTGTTTGTGTCGGCCACTAGGGTCGCTAATCTTACTCACACAGTCAGCTACCTCATTGCGCCTCTTTTTTTCTTTGCGTCATGTGCTGTTTGGGGAGGGTTTTTTGGAAGGGACATCCTGCGTGACACTGCAGTGCCACTCCTAGATGGGCCCGGTGTTTGTGTCGGCCACTAGGGTCGCTAATCTTACTCACACAGTCAGCTACCTCATTGCGCCTCTTTTTTTCTTTGCGTCATGTGCTGTTTGGGGAGGGTTTTTTGGAAGGGCCATCCTGCGTGACACTGCAGTGCCACTCCTAGATGGGCCCGGTGTTTGTGTCGGCCACTAGGGTCGCTAATCTTACTCACACAGCTACCTCATTGCGCCTCTTTTTTTCTTTGCGTCATGTGCTGTTTGGGGAGGGTTTTTTGGAAGGGCCATCCTGCGTGACACTGCAGTGCCACTCCTAGATGGGCCCGGTGTTTGTGTCGGCCACTAGGGTCGCTAATCTTACTCACACAGCTACCTCATTGCGCCTCTTTTTTTCTTTGCGTCATGTGCTGTTTGGGGAGGGTTTTTTGGAAGGGACATCCTGCGTGACACTGCAGTGCCACTCCTAGATGGGCCCGGTGTTTGTGTCGGCCACTAGGGTCGCTTATCTTACTCACACAGCGACCTCGGTGCAAATTTTAGGACTAAAAATAATATTGTGAGGTGTGAGGTATTCAGAATAGACTGAAAATGAGTGTAAATTATGGTTTTTGAGGTTAATAATACTTTGGGATCAAAATGACCCCCAAATTCTATGATTTAAGCTGTTTTTTAGTGTTTTTGGAAAAAAACACCCGAATCCAAAACACACCCGAATCCGACAAAAAAAATTCGGTGAGGTTTTGCCAAAACGCGTTCGAACCCAAAACACGGCCGCGGAACCGAACCCAAAACCAAAACACAAAACCCGAAAAATTTCAGGCGCTCATCTCTACATCCCATACAGCACATCCTATACAACACATCCTATACATCACATCCTATACAGCACATCCTATACAACACATCCCAAACATCACATCCTATACAGCACTTCCCATACAGCACATCCTATACAACACATCCCATACATCACATCCTATACAGCACTTCCCATACAGCACATCATATACAGCACATCCTATACAGCACATCATATACAGCACATCATATACAGCACATCCTATACAGCACATCATATACAGCACTTCCCATACAGCACATCCTATACATCACATCATATACAGTGCATCCTATACAGCACATCCTATACAGCACATCCTATACAGCACATCTTATACAGCACATCCTATACGGCACATCATATACAGCACATCCTATACAGCATGTCCCATACAGCACATCCTATACAACACATCCTATACAGCACTTCCCATACAGCACTTCCCATGCAGCACATCCTATACATCACATCATATACAGCGCATCCTATACAGCACATCATATACAGCGCATACTATACAGTGCATCATATACAGCACATCTTATACAGCACATCTTATACAGCACATCCCATACAGCACAACCCATATATCACATCCTATACAGCACATTCTATACAGCACATCTTATACAGCACATCCTATACAGCAATTCCCATACAGCACATCCTATACAGCACATCCTATACAGCACATCCCATACAGCACATCCTATACAACACATCCTATACAGCACTTCCCATACAGCACATCATATACAGCACATCCTATACAGCACATCATATACAGCACATCATATACAGCACATGATCCTATACAGCACATCCTATACATCACATCCCATACAGCACATCCTATACGCACATCCCATACAGCACATCCCATACATCACATCCTATACAGCACATCATATACAGCACATCATATACAGCACATCCTATACAGCACATCTTATACAGCACATCATATACAGCACATCCCATACAGCACATCCTATACAGCACATCCCATACATCACATCCCATACAGCACATCCTATACAGCACATCCCATACAGCACATCCCATACAGCACATCCTATACAGCACATCTTATACAGCACATCCTATACAGCACATCCTATACATCACATCATATACAGCACATCCCATACATCACATCATATACAGCACATCCCATACAGCACATCTTATACAGCACATCCTATACAGCACATCATATACAGCACATCCCATACAGCACATCCTATACAGCACATCCTATACAGCACATACCATACAGCACATCCTATATAGCGCATCCCATACAGCACATCCTATACAGCACATCCTATAGAGCACATCCTATACAGCACAACCCATACAGCACATCCTATACATCACATCATATACAGCACATCATATACAGCACAACCCATACAGTACATCCCATACAGTACATCTTATACAGCACATCATATACAGCACATCATATACAGCACATCCTATACAGCACAACCCATACAGTACATCCCATACATCACATCCCATACAGCACATCTTATACAGCACATCCTATACAGCACATCTTATACAGCACATCCTATACAGCGCATCCTATACAGCACATCCTATACAGCACATCCTATACAGCACATCATATACAGCACATCCCATACAGCACATCTTATACAGCACATCATATACATCACATCCTATACAGCACATCCCATACAGCACATCCTATACAGCACATCCTATACAGCACATCTTATACAGCACATCATATACAGCACATGATCCTATACAGCACATCTTATACAGCACATCATATACAGCACATCCTATACAGCACATCTTATACAGCACATCCCATACAGCGCATCCTATACAGCACATCCTATAGAGCACATCCTATACAGCACATCCTATACAGCACATCATATACAGCACATCCCATACAGCACATCCCATACAGCACATCCTATACAGCACATCCTATACAGCACATCATATACAGCACATCCCATACAGCACATCCCATACAGCACATCCTATACAGCACATCCTATACAGCACATCCTATACAGCACATCCCATACAGCACATCATATACATCACATCCTATACAGCACATCCCATACAGCACATCCTATACAGCACATCCTATACAGCACATCTTATACAGCACATCATATACAGCACATGATCCTATACAGCACATCTTATACAGCACATCATATACAGCACATCCTATACAGCACATCTTATACAGCACATCCCATACAGCGCATCCTATACAGCACATCCCATACAGCACATCCTATACAGCACATCCCATACAGCACATCCTATACAGCACATCATATACAGCACATCCCATACAGCACATCCCATACAGCACATCCTATACAGCACATCCTATACAGCACATCATATACAGCACATCCCATACAGCACATCCCATACAGCACATCCCATACAGCACATCCTATACAGCACATCCTATACAGCACATCCTATACAGCACATCCCATACAGTACATCCCATACAGTACATCTTATACAACACATCTTATACATCACATCTTATACAGCACATCATATACAGCACATCATATACAGCACATCCCATACAGCACATCCCATACAGCACATCTTATACAGCACATCCTATACAGCACATCTTATACAGCACATCATATACAGCACATGATCCTATACAGCACATCTTATACAGCACATCATATACAGCACATCCTATACAGCGCATCCTATACAGCACATCATATACAGCACATCCCATACAGCACATCTTATACAGCACATCCTATACAGCACATCCTATACAGCACATCCTATACATCACATCCTATACAGCACATCCCATACATCACATCCTATACATCACATCATATACAGCACATCCCATACAGCACATCCTATACAGCACATCCCATACAGCACATCCTATACAGCACATCCCATACAGTACATCCCATACAGTACATCTTATACAGCACATCCTATACATCACATCTTATACAGCACATCCTATACAGCACATCCCATACAGCACATCCTATACAGCACATCATATACAGCACATCATATACAGCACATCCTATACAGCACATCATATACAGCACATCCTATACATCACATCCTATACAGCACATCCCATACAGTACATCCCATACAGCACATTTTATACAGCACATCCCATACAGCACATCCTATACAGCACATCCCATACAGCACATCATATACAGAACATCCCATACAGCACATCCTATACAGCACATCCTATACAGCGCATCCTATACAGCACATCATATACAGCACATCCTATACAGCACATCATATACAGCGCATCCTATACAGCACATCTTATACAGCGCATCCTATACAGCACATCATATACAGCACATCATATACAGCACATCCTATACAGCGCATCCTATACAGCACATCATATACAGTACATCATATACAGCACATCTTATACAGCACATCCTATACAGCACATCCTATACAGCGCATCCTATACAGCGCATCATATACAGCACATCCTATACAGCACATCTTATACAGCACATCCTATACAGCACATCCCATACAGCACATCCTATACAGCACATCCTATACAGCGCATCCTATACAGCACATCATATACAGCACATCCTATACAGCACATCATATACAGCGCATCCTATACAGCACATCTTATACAGCGCATCCTATACAGCACATCATATACAGCACATCATATACAGCACATCCTATACAGCGCATCCTATACAGCACATCCTATAGAGCACATCATATACAGCACATCCCATACAGCACATCCTATACATCACATCCCATACAGCACATCCTACACAGCACATCATATACAGCACATCATATACAGCACATCCCATACAGCACATCATATACATCACATCATATACAGCACATCCCATACAGCACATCATATACATCACATCATATACAGCACATCCTATACATCACATCCCATACAGCACATCCTATACAGCACATCCTATACAGCACATCTTATACAGCGCATCCTATACAGCACATCATATACAGCACATCCTATACAGCACATCCTATACAGCACATCATATACAGCACATCCCATACAGCACATCCTATACAGCACATCCTATACAGCACATCATATACAGCACATCCCATACAGCACATCCCATACAGCACATCCTATACAGCACATCCTATACAGCACATCATATACAGCACATCCCATACAGCACATCCCATACAGCACATCCTATACAGCACATCCTATACAGCACATCCTATACAGCACATCCCATACAGCACATCTTATACAGCACATCATATACATCACATCCTATACAGCACATCCCATACAGCACATCCTATACAGCACATCCTATACAGCACATCTTATACAGCACATCATATACAGCACATGATCCTATACAGCACATCTTATACAGCACATCATATACAGCACATCCTATACAGCACATCTTATACAGCACATCCCATACAGCGCATCCTATACAGCACATCCTATACAGCACATCCTATACAGCACATCCCATACAGCACATCCTATACAGCACATCATATACAGCACATCCCATACAGCACATCCCATACAGCACATCCTATACAGCACATCCTATACAGCACATCATATACAGCACATCCCATACAGCACATCCCATACAGCACATCCTATACAGCACATCCTATACAGCACATCCTATACAGCACATCCCATACAGTACATCCCATACAGTACATCTTATACAACACATCTTATACATCACATCTTATACAGCACATCATATACAGCACATCATATACAGCACATCCCATACAGCACATCCCATACAGCACATCTTATACAGCACATCCTATACAGCACATCTTATACAGCACATCATATACAGCACATGATCCTATACAGCACATCTTATACAGCACATCATATACAGCACATCCTATACAGCGCATCCTATACAGCACATCATATACAGCACATCCCATACAGCACATCTTATACAGCACATCCTATACAGCACATCCTATACAGCACATCCTATACATCACATCCTATACAGCACATCCCATACATCACATCCTATACATCACATCATATACAGCACATCCCATACAGCACATCCTATACAGCACATCCCATACAGCACATCCTATACAGCACATCCCATACAGTACATCCCATACAGTACATCTTATACAGCACATCCTATACATCACATCTTATACAGCACATCCTATACAGCACATCCCATACAGCACATCCTATACAGCACATCATATACAGCACATCATATACAGCACATCCTATACAGCACATCATATACAGCACATCCTATACATCACATCCTATACAGCACATCCCATACAGTACATCCCATACAGCACATTTTATACAGCACATCCCATACAGCACATCCTATACAGCACATCCCATACAGCACATCATATACAGAACATCCCATACAGCACATCCTATACAGCACATCCTATACAGCGCATCCTATACAGCACATCATATACAGCACATCCTATACAGCACATCATATACAGCGCATCCTATACAGCACATCTTATACAGCGCATCCTATACAGCACATCATATACAGCACATCATATACAGCACATCCTATACAGCGCATCCTATACAGCACATCATATACAGTACATCATATACAGCACATCTTATACAGCACATCCTATACAGCACATCCTATACAGCGCATCCTATACAGCACATCATATACAGCACATCCTATACAGCACATCTTATACAGCACATCCTATACAGCACATCCCATACAGCACATCCTATACAGCACATCCTATACAGCGCATCCTATACAGCACATCATATACAGCACATCCTATACAGCACATCATATACAGCGCATCCTATACAGCACATCTTATACAGCGCATCCTATACAGCACATCATATACAGCACATCATATACAGCACATCCTATACAGCGCATCCTATACAGCACATCCTATAGAGCACATCATATACAGCACATCCCATACAGCACATCCTATACATCACATCCCATACAGCACATCCTACACAGCACATCATATACAGCACATCATATACAGCACATCCCATACAGCACATCATATACATCACATCATATACAGCACATCCCATACAGCACATCATATACATCACATCATATACAGCACATCCTATACATCACATCCCATACAGCACATCCTATACAGCACATCCTATACAGCACATCTTATACAGCGCATCCTATACAGCACATCATATACAGCACATCCTATACAGCACATCCTATACAGCACATCCCATACAGCACATCCCATACAGCACATCATATACATCACATCATATACAGCACATCTTATACATCACATCCTATACAGCACATCCTATACAGCACATCCTATACAGCACATCATATACAGCACATACCATACAGCACATCCTATACAGCACATCCCATACAGCACATCCTATACAGCACATCCCATACAGTACATCCCATACAGCACATCCCATACAGCACATCCTATACATCACATCCCATACATCACATCCTATACAGCACATCCCATACAGCACATCCTATACAGCGCATCCTATACAGCACATCCTATAGAGCACATCCTATACAGCACATCCCATACAGTACATCTTATACAGCACATCATATACAGCACATCCCATACAGCACATCCTATACAGCACATCTTATACAGCACATCCTATACAGCACATCCTATACATCACATCATATACATCACATCCCATACAGCACATCTTATACAGCACATCCTATACAGCACATCTTATACAGCACATGATCCTATAAAACACATCCTATACAGCACATCCTATACATCACATCATATACATCACATCCCATACAGCACATCTTATACAGCACATCCTATACAGCACATCTTATACAGCACATGATCCTATACAGCACATCTTATACAGCACATCATATACATCACATCCTATACAGCGCATCCTATACAGCACATCATATACAGCACATCCTATACAGCACATCATATACAGCGCATCCTATCAGACATCCTACATAATACAGTAATGTATAAGGAATGTTACCAGCTGGTCTGTGCTGATCTTATATCCCCCGTCCAGTGATTCTGCATCTGCGGGACCCTCAGGGACAGGGGCTGATAGTACTGGGACTGTCTGTAGACATAGAACGTATATCAGTAGGAGTGCCATCTGTGCCTTCTCTTATATCCCGGCTGTGTT